>NC_140949.1:45195280-45196317 GCF_014529385.1 Adiantum capillus-veneris | reverse complement strand
GAGATGAGAGAGAGAGAGTTGGTGGGGGGGGAGGGGGGAGAGAGAAAGAGAGGGGAGGCACACAGAGGAGAGGGGGGGGGGGGGGGGGGGGGGGGGGGGGGCGCACTCGAAAAATACATTTTCCCTAACGAAGAAAATAAGGGCAAACTTGAATTTCTCTCGATTTTTAGGTAAAATTGAAGGTTTTGCCGGTATTTACACTAAAACTTGTGAATTTCTCGATTTTCTTCAAGGATAGCTCAAAATATAGCCGAGATTTTAAAATTTTGGCCATTTAAACACTTTACCCTGTTTTTTTTTTTACTTTGATAGGGGGGTTGAGAGAGAGAGAGAGAGAGAGAGAGAGGCTACAGAGAGGGGGGAGGGATTGCGAGAGGGAGAGAGGAGTGAAAAGAACAAATCTAGTAAAGGAGCTAAGGCCAAAAAAAAAAGAGCTCTCCCAAGCAAAGCAATAGCGATATCGCTATTGCTTTGCTTAAGAGAGCTCTTTTTTTTTAAATTTTTGGCTTAAACTTGTTTTCAATCTTTTTTTTCTTTATTTGAAAAAAAAAAAAGAACGCTCTCCACTCTCTCCCTCTCACAATCCCCCCCCCCTCTTTTGTTCCCCCCCCCCTCCCCCCCCCCCCCCCCCCCCCCCCCCCCCCCCCCCCCCCCCCCCCCCCCCCCCCCCCCCCCCCCCCCCCCCCCCCCCCCCCCCCCCTCTCTCTCTCCTCTCTCTCTCTCTCTCTCTCTCTCTCGCTCGCACGTGCGTGCGAGTATCCTCCTCTCCATCGTTCATCGTTGGCCTCCCTAAGCGCGAAGGACCGCCTTGTGGGGTGGTGCTAGCTCTTAGTTTTGTTCGTTGCAAGCCTCTCTGCTCACCTTGTTCCGCCTCGTAGTACATTCTTGTAGCTCTACCTTACAGTGCCTCGCAACTCTACCTTGCTCAGCCTCACAATTCAACTTTGTAGTTTAGTCCCGCTGCACTTAGCCTTGCTCAACCTTGATGTGCCTCCCTTTTCTCTTCGCACTCGACTCCAGCCCACGCGATAGCCACA